>NC_137514.1:13702500-13742500 GCF_041902795.1 Electrophorus electricus | reverse complement strand
CTGGTTCAAATATCTGGCTCATCCAGTCCCTGTTGTATTTTCCCTGCTCTTATACACCTCACCCAGTTCATGAATGGCTTGATTATTACCTAATGTGTTGATTTAAGATGTGTAGGGAAAATCACAAATTATCCCTTAAAAGTAATTGTCTTGCAGACAAACTTTTACCTTATTGTCAGTACAGGTAAGCACAGTTGTACCTGAACTCGAAGTCCCCCTTGACTGATGGATGCATATTTTTGCACAGGATTACCTAAACTGGTAGTTCATGCACACATTTTTGATCAGATATTATGTCTGAGAAAACACCCTTTCAGTGGCAATACATAGAAGTCCCCAACCATCTGTCCTTCTAAATGCTTCTTCTCACAGTATAATGTGCACAATATATTAGTAAAAACAAAATCCGCATTTGTTGGACAGTAAAGACAGATGCTTCATGCTGTATTTTATTTCATTTTTTAAAAAAGCTTAAAAACCCTGGGGCAACATACATGAGTCTTTTATCCTTCTCTCTGCTCTTCCTATATCATTGGCTAATTGCTTCTTTTGCTTAGGCAGGGCTGGAATGGGGCCAAGCCAAGCTCATGTCCAGTTCAGGCATCCACATTTTCTATTCAAGCGCATGCCCAATGGCTACTCCCTCTCTCTCTCTCTCTCTCTCTCTCTCTCCCCTGCTCCTGCCCTGCTTTCAACCTGCTTTCAAACCTTTTATCCTTGCTAACAACTACATATACTGTATATCTACTATATCTTTTTGAAAAGCACTTGATAAACATTCTTCTTCTTCTTCTTCTTCTTCTTCTTCTTATTATTATTATTATTATTATTATAAGTAGGTAGTAGTATTAATATTATTGTAACGTACAAGATTTGTTTTTCTGTCAGGTGTATTTCTCTGTGTAGATGCGAAAAGTGCCCATGGCATAATGAAACATGCACGCGCGCACACGCACACGCACGCACACACACACACACACACACACACACACACACACACACACACACACACACACACACACACACACACACACACACACACACACACACACACACACACGCACACACCCTGTGGTTAATGGGAAACAATGCTACAAGGCAAACATAGCAAATCCAAAACAGCTACGAACACACTGACAAACTTTCCGAGTTTCAGTAAAGCTATATTTAAAGCTAGAGTTAACGTCAATACCTCCTTTCATTATAAATGGATAATGTATACCTCACATTCCAATGAAAAGGCAGTGCGTAGATTAATTTCACTGACAAATACGTATATAATTTTTTGTTAAATTAGCCCTAACATTTATACATTTTCAGCGCTTATGTGGAAATAAAAATAACATTTTTATGTACAAAAAAAAGAAAAAATGATGTCAACAGTAAACAGAAATACAGACACAAATACTTTAAATTTACCTCGACCTCGAAAACTCGTTCGCTGGCGTCTAAGAAGATGACGCGTAATCGCAGTTTTCCCTCTTTCGATTTATGACGCCGTGAGCTGGTTTCGACAGGTGTCTTAAGCAGCTCAAACTTGTCTCCCATCTCTTACTCTTCGTTGGCAGCGCACACAGATAACAAACCTTTAAATTATCGAACGGTCAACCCTTTATGTGTAGCATATCTCATGTTAGATCCGCGTAGGAGTGGTCGGTCGCATCACGAGGAAGATTCACACGTCCCTTCATTTAAAGATAATCCACTTATTATTCAATCAGCCAGGCAAACAAACGTCCCGGTCATTAATTCCTGCAAAAAGTTTGTTCATAAGCATCTCGTATTTTATTTTAGTTTCATATCTTAACAGCACAAATCTATTCCAGAATGGGCTTTAGTTAAGTCATTGCGCACGGGGCGCTTGGCAGTCAAATGTGCCCAGGACAACAATGATGACACCATAATGTTTTTATTCCTTCCAGATACTTTGCATCTGTTTATAGCATAGGCTAGTTTTTGTTTGTTTGTTTTATTGGGTTTTTTTTATGGGAGGGGCGGGGGGGGGGGGGGGGGCGGGGGGGGGGGGCGGGGGGGGGGGGGGTGTCAAAATTCCTGGTTAAGCATCTCTGCAGCTGCCCAGGATCTGGAGGGAAAACCTTCACATACACACACAGTATCTGAAGAAGATTCCAGGGAGTGTACTAACAGCAGTGTACACGTTTCCCTGAGAACTTGTACGGGAAGATGCAGAAAGGTCAGCAGCCACTTTGAAGGAGTTTAGTGGCTGAGAAAGAAGTGAAGACACACCATTCAATGATATCAAGAGATCCACATTCAACTGGCCTCTGAGGGAAGGTGGCAACAGAGAAACCCTTACTGAGGAAAGAATAACACATCAAAGTAAGTCTGGAGCTTGTGGGATAAGGGTTTTGGGTCAGATGAGAAAAAGAGGATTTGGGCCAAAATTCAAAAAGTGTTGTTTTTTGTTTTTTGTTTTCTCTAGAAGCACCTCTCTATCACACTCTTCCTCTCAGACATCAGTGCATCACCTGTAAAGTTGATTGGAGGCGCAAACTTCTAAGGAAGCGAGCACCTGATTGATTGAGCTGAGTTGGACACACTATTTGAACTGTCTCATGGCAACTGTGTTAGTGGGTATCTTTTTGGCAATTTTTTGTTGTGTGAATAGCTGTTTTTTCTTTAAGTCTAGTGAACTTGTCATAGAAGCTTGCATTGTTAATGCTGACTAATTAACGTGAGGCTTAGTCAACCATTTTGTATGTATGTGTGCCATTTTCTTTTAGGACTTGCTTTTCTTTTGTTCTTGGGTTGTTAGAGAGTCACTTTTTTGTATTTTGTTTTGTTTTGTTTGGTTATTTATTTATTTTCTGTCTTTTTGAGTTATCATGAGCTTTTGTTTTGTTTTTGGTTTTTTTGGTTTTTGTTTTTTTTGCTTTAGCCCACCCTGAAATTTATAGATCAGTTTTTGCTTTTGCGTCCTTCATTATGCAGAAAAATGAACAATGAAAAAAACATAACAGAGAAACCTTTTGAAAAGTGACTGTGTCTCTGCCTTGTTTTTATGTTGTGGTCTTTGAGTACCCCTAGTTTAAAGTAGTTGTAGGCTGTAATGCAATGTTGCAAAAGTGAATGTTCAAGTCAAAAACCTGATCTTCAATTCAATCAAGAATCAGTGGCACTATTTGAAAACTATGGCATACAATCATCATCCAACCAACCTGAACAATAGGGAGCAGATCTACCAGGAATAGGTGAAAATCACTCCCATTCTTAATAAGGCAAAAATATGGTTGTACCAAGTAATAGTCACAATAGGTTGAATGCTTTTAAAGATCTGGTTACTTACTTTTGCAAGGTAGTGTGTGTGTGTATGTGCTTCGCAACAGTATTCAATCCCCTTACGTCATCAGATTTGGCTGGATATCAAATGACACTTTGATATTTTAGGATGTCATATTTTATTTTAAAAGTCTGACTCAAAATTAATTAAAGTGATTAGTTTTATGTCTAAATATTCTGACAAATCCTAACTAAAAAAATGCTGTTTGCATAAGTATCCAAACCCAGATGTGTAAAAGCCCAATAGGGACAGTATGTGCCCAAACAACAACAGTTAACTATAAATAAATATAAAGTTATTTTAAAAAGCAGAATAGCAGAACTATTGTCTAGTATTGTCAAGTCAATAAGGATTCTCACTTTTGGAAAAATTTGTCTTTGCTACATTTTACCTCAAGGTGGCGATATTTTATAAGAGCTAACCATGAACTTGTTATATCTGTTTTTTTCATGGTCTGATCCATACATTTTAATTTTAATGTGGCAGACTAAATACATTGGTAAATTAATACATGAAATAGTATCAGTATTCCATGAACATTAAGGTTGGCCTTCATTACTGTGAACTCTGCTCTGGAAAGAGATGCTTAATAACATATATTGCCTTTATCAGCCATTCAGCTATTTGGATGAGGGAAGTCTCCTATGTTACAACAGAAGTGAGTCAGTGGTGTGGACAGCACTTTTATCTGTAAAGCTAGCAAATACTTAACCAATATAGTCATTAGTCCTATGGAAACCATATCATGTTAAAGACAAAAGAAAGAAACTACAAATACCCCATTTCTGTAGTTATTCTCACAGACTAGAGTGTAAATATTTCCCATGTTTTAAAATTAGTACTCACTGGAATTAACCGCATTTCTCTCTCTCTCTCTCTCTCTCTCTCTCTCTCTCTCTCTCTCTCTCTCTCTCTCTCTCTCTCTCTCTCTTTCTCTCTGTCTGTCTCTCACTCCCACTCTTTCTGTTTCTTTCTCTATTGCTCTTCTTTTCTCCATCTTCACCCTCTATGTTCTTGCCATGTTCCTTAGCAGGTGAATGTAATCTCTGGCTTTGTTACAGAGGCATGTTGTCGGTGGTAATGCGAGGAGGTGGGTTCTCTGCTCAGCAGCTGCTGTTCCATCACGTGTCATCATGCCTGTTTGATTTTCCGTGCAGAGAATTGCTTGCACCTGTCTGGATTTTTTTCTTTTCTTTTTCCTTCAATGCAGTTCTGTGCCAGACCTGTGTGTATATATACTGTATATGTGTGCAGGTGTGAGTAAGCTGTGCTTGGCTAATAATAGTAGCAACATGATTTGTGGGTCGATATTTTAACTTGACTACTAGGTTACAGCTGAAAAAGATCTCAGCTAAGTATACATTTTCACACAAAGGAGAGTTCACAGAATACAATTTTGTGAACGTAGTTGTGTGTGTGTTGGGAAAGTTAAACTTCTTTATAGGGTCGAAACCTAGGAAAGTTACAGCAAGACCCCGGATTTCTTCTTTAACCATACTGTGCAGTTCATAAGGCAGCAGTAGTGTAGTATTCCAAGGAATAAATAATAAACAATGTTTTATGTTTTAACAATGTTTGGATTTTGTGTACAAATTAGTGTTCTTTTGTGTACAAATCAATTAAATCCTGCTTAATTCCTGCAGTGTCCATCTGGTTCAGTGAACAGATTTGGAGTGAGTCGCGTCACAATTAACATGAGGGTGAATGCCTGAAGGAAGAGGTGTGCTCAATTCAAAGTGCTCCAGTTGGGGGGGATGGGTCAGATGCTGCTGGTCTGTTCATTTTATTACTTCTCTCTAAAACACTGAGCATATAACATGTGGCGTGTTTGTGTGTGTGTGAGTGAGTGTGTGAGTGAGAGAGAGAAAGAGAAACCTGTTCTCATCTGCTTGTCTCTAATACCTTAAACCTACCAACTCTTTTCAT
Source organism: Electrophorus electricus (assembly GCF_041902795.1). Lineage (NCBI taxonomy): Eukaryota > Metazoa > Chordata > Actinopteri > Gymnotiformes > Gymnotidae > Electrophorus > Electrophorus electricus. The sequence goes on along the minus strand of NC_137514.1, from coordinate 13,737,273 downwards.
TAGTCTTATTGCCAGTAGGCCAAAAATACCCATAAATATCCCAATAGTGCCATTTCAAATTGTCAAGGCTGTGATTAAGAAAATGAATGTGTGAAATTGTTGTGTTTTAAATTAAACGCTCTGTGGTCACACTGTTACCATCAGGCTGAACACAGAATAAAAGAGCACCCCACCCATCTACACTAGCTTTCGAACCAGCTGTGAACCTTCCCCATATCTTGTTGCTCCGCATTCCCTGGGAATTCCCTCATTTATCAACTACATGTGTAAAACATAAATATGTGGGTAAAATGTGCTAGCATTAGTTTTCCTTCATATGAAATGGAATGAATCAAAATCCACCTTAAGATCAAATCTGGAGTACTGGAATGCTCAGACTACGTTACACACTGTGTCTTGTTCACACTGAACAATATCGACAGTAAAATATGCCAAGTTGGAAGATTGTAGCAACAGCTCAGTCGTAAACAAAGCTTTTATATTTTGTTATTTTAACTATGGTTTTAATTATTTTTGATAATAATATCCCATAATGACTGTAGATATACTTTTTTGTTTTTTAAGCAAATACACCTGAGTTGTTTAGATGAGCACCTGTGGGTTTAATGAGCTGTTATAGTATGGCATACACATTTATTTTCTACTCCTTGATAGTCCCTACGGCATTTTTGGAGAGATGTTATATGGCATACCTTTTAATCTTTTAGCCTATATGTCCATGCCTCTTTAGTGTTTGTCCACTGCAATTCATGTATTACATATTCATAATACATGATTGCAGACATCATCTCTTCAGAGTTTACTCTGAACTGTGTAAGGCTGTTAAAGCCATAATAACCTTTTCATAGGTTTAGCGGGGCAATGGTTCTTGTCTCTTCCCTCAGATGATTAGTCTCAGCTGCCATTTGCCGACCAATGTCACTAACAAGGGCAAACGTATGGCTTATTAAAAGCAATAGCAATATTAAATTAAATTCTGCCTTTGGGTATGAAGGAAATGGGTTGGGAGAGGGTATCCCATTATACACACTAAATTATCTTCAAGAGCCATTTCATGCTGTGCAACATCTATACATATGAATTTTCCATCCTTTTTTAGAATTATTTTAAGCTCTTCATTCTATTGTCTTTGAAACATAATAGGATTTCATAGCACACACACAAAAAGTGTCATACATAAGTTAACTCACCTTTAGGCATTAAAGCAAATAAGACGCGTTAAGGTTGATGACACACCTAGACCTAACCTGCATGTAAAAAGTGCCCTTTTAAAAAAAGATTTATTCCATTCATGCAATTTTGAAAGTTTTTGTTTCAAACTTCCTAGACCTACTCAAGTAGTCTTTATCTAAATTACTAACGTGGTCAGACATTCACGACATGATTAATGACTTTGCTTATGATTTCATTATTCCATTAATACTATTAATAACTCTTACCAACAAAACAGAAGGGCAATGTATGAATCACTCTGGATCTTTTCAGCCCCTGATATCAACCTTTAGCTCCTGCAAAAGGTCAGTAAGTGGGAAACTAAATAGGATTGAGAAACTAAACACTGGATTGAAGCTTGTTTAAAATGTGTTTTTAAAAGCTTCAAAATTTGCATGCAATGTCATTTAATATAATTAAGCATATTTATAAATAACAATTAAATGTTTTCCTTTAATAAAAGTACTTTTATGTTTTCTACTATAGTTCCCTAACCAATGACATTGTTGTCAGGGATGGCAATCACACCTAATCCTCATCCTTTATATTACATATATGTAACTGAGATGAGACCTTCCAACAAATATTTCAATACAGAAAGAAGGCTATATGAGTACTTCACTGAAGCTAGATGAAATATCATAAAACATATAAAACCTGTTACACTGAATTATTTAAAGTCAAACTCATTGCATTTATTTTAGATTAAACCAAAGAATGGGACAGTGCATAATAATAAATAATAAAATAAACAAATACATAAATAAATGACAACAATGTAAATCAGCTTTTTGTGTATGCAAGTGTCAGCATTAAATGACTGTATACCTCACATCAGCATCACAACTACTTTCACACTTCTGACAGTGAAATGCTTCATTATGCAGGGAATTCTGACACTGTTGAATCTTATCACTCTGCAAACTGAGCTTTTAGAAAGCATGCATGTATATATACAAAAAATAAATAAATAAATGATTACACCACTTTTAACATGTTGTGTAAATTTGGCATTTATTTTGAAATCATTCTTATTGATTTGATAAACAAATAGATGCTAAATATAACAACAATTCAGCATTAATGCTGTTCTTACCAAATGCAGCTAAACTGAAGCAATAAAAATGCTTGTTGTAAAGCTTGGACAAATATTGTCAATGGGAAATCTTTATTTTAAAAATAAGGTAGAGATTTTCTTAAAATGTATTAGACCACATATAAATCATTCAGCATCTACCTCTTTGATTTATCAGTAAAATGATAATGTCCAGATTCAGAATGAACGCTCAGATTTACTGTGGAAAGAAGAAATATTAGGAAAGTATGATCACCATGTGACAAAATAAGGAGCTTTTTTCATAAATGCAATCTAAAATGAAAGAACTAAATAATATTTTTCTTTACAGAATTTGTAAAAAGGCAACAAAAATGAAATTTTCTAAATGTGCTTAATTGCACAAAGAAATCTCCATGCACCTTTGCCCAATACAATGATTTCTAACATAGAGCTCTCTGTGAATATTTTCCTCCATCTCCATGGAGAGTAAATGGAAATTCATAAGAGCCAGTGCCAGCACTTACCTGCCCATCTCAACCTTGCGAATACAAAAATGATTTTAAGACTATTGCACTCACACACACACACACACACACACACACACACACACACACACACACACACACACACACACACACACACACACACACACACACACACACACACACAGTGGCCAGTCATCAGTACATCTCGCCAGGAAAACCAGAGGGATGGAAGAAGACACTGAAGGAATGATTTGTTTAACAATAAAGGATAAAGGGGGGAATTAAATAAAAACACAGTGGAAAAATTGCAGTGGAAAACAGTCGAGAGCCAACACATGGATGATATCCTAGATAAAAGGGGTGAAGAGAATAAATAAATGACTGAAAGATAGGCATAATGGAAAACAAACAATCTCTTTTAGGTACTTTAAATTTGCTGTTATCCTATCCATATTCTATTCAGTGTTTCAACTTTATAAAAAGAGACAGAGTTTTCAAAAGCAAATTTACCTTTCCTTTAATGTTTGAAGTTTGAAAATAGCAAACAGGGCAGGTATCAGTGAGACAAGTCAGTCTGTTACAGCAGTGGACATTTGCAGAAGTGGAAGATTTTATTTTCCTATTCACGAAACAAAAAGTGCAGATGAGATTGTCAAATATCTAAGACAGTGTTCATCTCGATCAGACGTATGCCTTCACAGCACCAGGATAAAACATAAGAATAGTACATATCCAATAGTATATATCCAGGAATAGGACAGGAGGATATAGACAGAAATGGGATGGTAATGAGAGTAATTTTACCTGGGCATGGTGAAATGGCCCTCCTAGAGGAACACAGGCAATGGGCCAAAATAAGGCAGCAGAGTACCTATTGGACCCTAGGCAGCTGCTGATGTCCCCCCACTCCACTACATAGTTGGTGACATTTCCACAAACATGGGTATACAGTCACTCTCCATGCTATCTGCATAAAATATTTTGGGGAAACACCCTCCAAAACTCCAGGTAGAACTGTAAGAGCTGCTCACAGCTGACCAGCAGACTCTCAGTCACCAGGTAGTGAAAAAGGAATTAGCAGTTAGCAATCAATAGGCAGGAAGCACCGAATGAATGGAGACTGGGATTCTTAGTAGAGGTGTAGGTTTTGATGTGCCAAGATAGGATAGGATTAATAAAGGCAAGAGAAACTGAACTCAATGTCACACCCTTCCAAGGAGGACAGAGAAGATCAATAGAGAAGTAGGAGAGAGATATCAGACAGTGTACTGTCTGGTTGGACCACAACTCAGTGTCAGTCTCATGCTCCAAACATCATGGCTGGCACTAGCAGTGCTCTGGTGCAGGGGCAAAGTAATCTTTGGATAAAAGCATCTGCAAAATGCTGTAAATGTGCAAACTCTGGGACATTAGGGAAAGGGAGCAGCATGGCAGCATGCTGCTGTTGTTGCAGCACCTTGTGTTGGAGGGACAGAAACAGCATGGTCTGATGAATTTCAGTGCTGAACAGCAAGTACAGTATTTTAAGACAGAGGTCTGGAGCTCTTTAGGTACTGTATAATTAGACAGGGTAGGATCTGAGATCAGAATGGGTTCAACAATGGAGGCTAGAGATGTTGGGTGAATGGAGAGATGAAGTAATCTAGATCACAGGGGCTGGTACCAGAACTGGATAAGATCTGGAAGCTATAGATGCAGTGGTCAGAGTACAACAGCCAGGGAAACAGCCAAGCTGCAATCAAGGAAAACCACAACAAGTGTGACATCCTGGAAAGTGATAGAGGCTGTGGAGACACAGGAACCACCATGAGAGCTGGAGACAATAAACAGTTCACATGAATTCTACACTCAAGTGCAATAATACAAGGTACTGCATTATATACAATGAGTTATACATTCAAGTATGCAAAAGTGAAATGCAAAAGAAGATTTATTAATAAATCCTCATCACTTTGTAATAGATTAAGTTACTGATGAGTTAGGCCCAGGTTTCCCAAAAGCATTGTAAAATAAAGATAATCTTTAAATGGTAAAGCAAGTATATTAAACACACTCTCTCTTAATTAAGATAATCTTAACACTAGAATTATTTTGGGAAACATTGCCCTGGTCAGTTCTTGAACCGTCTTACCTTAAGTGCCCGCCAAGATACCTGATGGTGCTTGCTTTAATAGCCCTGCGCCTTCTCAAAGATGGAAAGAGGGTCAACAATGTGGTAGCTGCATGCTCTGGGTCACTCAGTATAGCTTTTTTCCTCATGTACATATCAGAGATGCTAATCAGTTCTCTACCAGCTTTCTCTATTTCCAAACCACACAGTGATGCATGTTTTCTATTATAGCTTTGCAGAACTGTGATATTCTCTGCCTCGAGACCCCAAATATTTAAATCTGGAGCAAGAAAAAAAGCTCTTGATGGGCTTTTAAAATAATAAAATTCACATTTTCTTCCTGTTTTACAGAGACTGAAATGATTGCCCCGAAACAACTTGACCCTATTCACAATTTCCACCATATGACCACTAATGATCAGTGGCCTTGGAGACATTTCTCTCTTGTGCAAGTCAACCACAAAATCTTTGGTTTTAGAGGTCTTGGACCTACACTATTCAGCCAGCAAGGTCACCTCCTTCGTATAGGCAGACATCATTACGTAAGATAAGTCCAACAACCATATTATCATCAACATATTTGAAAATTTTAACAAGATCTCTATAAGAGATACAGGGAGAGTGACATGGGAGCTAAAACACAGCTTTGTGGAGTTTGTGCCTTAGATAACCCACTATGAATTTTAAACACCTGTTACCAGTTCTGTACAAAGATTCAGTGAACTGGCAATAGATTAACCCATAGTATCTTTAGTTTGTTGAACAATTTTGATGGTATTACTGTATTAAATGCAGAAGTATTATCTCAAGCATAACTAGCAGGTGCCTTCGGTGAACTAGTATGGAATGGAAGCAAAGTTATACATCACCATTGCCTGACTGATTTGACCTGTATGCAAATTGTACTAGTCCAATTCCACCACGATACATAGGTACTTACAGATTATATGTTCAAAGACTTTCATTATTACCAAGGTTAAATCTACAGGTCTATAATCATTTATGTCTCTTCAACACAGAATTATAATGGAAGATTTAAAATAGGCTGGAATCTTACAAAGCCTAAGGGAGCAGTTAAAGATGTCAGTGAAAACAGATGCAAGTTCATCAGCATCTCATTTGAAAAAGCTCCTGAAGATACTAAATCAGGACCTTCTGCTTTCCTACAGCTCTGCCTGCACATTAGAACCCTCACATCATTCTCCAATATCTCAATGAGAGCAAGGAGTAAGGAATTAACTGGGTCTATGTACTACTGCTCTATGTAGTACTGAAGGAACTCTATCATAGTGACAATAAAAGTTGGTAATGCTATCAGGCAGATAATAATCTTCCATAATTATTGACATGCAATTCCTATATTCAGTTATATGCTATAGGCTTTGCCACACTCAGTGACTATCTTTAGACTTAGGCTTATTCTCCAGTTTGTTCTTATATTCAGACATAGCTTTTTAAACAGCCCTTTCAAATTCTTATTTCACAGCCTTGTACAGGCTGTCTCCACCTTCAAAGGTGTTGTGTTTCTTCTTTTACAGATCTTTAACCTCCCTGCTGAACCATGCTTTGTTATGCTTGTATATGGTTACTGATTTATATGGGATGCATATGTTTTCACAGAAGTTAATGTAACATGTTATAACATTTATATGTTCCTCGATGTCAAGACTGTATTCTCAGAAAACAGGTCAAATACTAATGATGAATGGCCTTAGAGATAACACTGTAGCATTGGTATAATACTAATAATGAAAGGCTTTAGAGATAACACCATAATACTGGTCTAATAATTTGTCAAAGCAGGTGATTACCTGAAACTGCTGTTTATGCCAATGTAATTGCCTATGCGGGTTAACATGGTTAAATTCCCAAAAAAACAGAACAATAGCATCTGGGTTTTACTTCTCAATACCCTCCATGGGCCTGGTGTTGCTTCTCTGCTTTTTGAGCATGGCAGCAACCTTTTTGTGTTCAATTAAATTACATCAAACTTTATTGCATAATTCTGTTGAACAATGATGAAAAAAAACAGATGAAGAGAACTATAGTGTAAAGACACTAGACCAGAAATACCAAGGCAATAGGCACATAGCTAATAAATGCAGAATATGTATATGAACAGCAACTGTAGGTCAGAAGTTAGAGGTGTAATTTAAAGTGCAAACTATCAATGCATATGTAGTCCTTGATTGATTTAAAACTTAGGTGTCATATGGAGGGTATTTATATTAGAAGTATACAGTATGTTAAGGTAAATCAGGTCAATATGTAAATTATAGTAAGTGTTTGTCAACAGCATCAATAATTCTATATTCAAAAAGTGCACAATGCAGATAAATGATCCTTAGCTGAACATTCAAGTACACAGTATACTTAAATGTTCAAGAATAGGGAGTCCCAGTTAAAAGTGCAATGGGCATACAGTTCCCTGAGCTAATGTCCTCTATATGTTGGAAGGCAGCTGTAGTGATGGGCAGTTTTCACCACCCTCTACAGGGTCCTCCATTCAGCAGTAGTGGTGCTGCCATACCAGACTGTGAAGCAGCTAGTCAGGATGTTCTCCACAGTGGACCTGTGGAAAGTGCAGAGGAGCTGTTATGGCTCTCCTCAGCCTCCGGAGGAAGTGGAAGCATTGCTAGGCTTTTTTGACAATGTGTGATGTGTTGAGTGACCAACTCACCTCGTCCACCATCGTCACCTCGAAGCTCATTCACTCTTCTCCTCCTCCTTAAGTCAACAATCAACTCCTTGTTGCTGATGTTGTTGATTGCCGTTGTTGCACAATAATTCAGTTACACCATATATGACTTATTCTAAAAGTGTTTAGTTTGGAGACCAGTCTGGAGAGGATGATGGCATTGAAGGCATAGCTTAAGTCAGTAAACAGCATTCTGACATATGTATTCATTCTGTCCAGGTGGCTGAGTGCAGGGTGCATCGCCAGGGAGACTGCATACTCAATAGATCTGTTTGCATGGTAGGCACACAACTGAGGGGGGTCATAGGAAGGTGCTAGGAAGAGTGCTATTAGCTCAGATCAGTCTCTCAAAGCACTTCATCACAGTGGATGTAATGGCAATGGGATGGCAGTCATTCACACATGAGATGATAGGTTTCTTTGGTACTGTGATGGTTTTTGTGGCTTTAAAGAAGACGGGAATGGCAGACTGCACCAGGGAAAGATTGACAATGTCTGTGAAGGCAGCAGCCAGCTGGTTTGGTGCACACTTTCAGGACCCGACCTGCAATGCCATCTGGTCTTTCTGTTTTCCAAATTGAGACCCTCATCTGTGCTCTCCTTGTGTCATCTGATGGCTTGTCTGTGGAGAGGGGTAGGGTAGTGGTAGTTAGCTGAGCTTAGCAGTGGTCTCAAGTTCAAGTTCAAGTTCAAGAGGTTTTATTGTCATTTCAGCTATATTCAAGTACACAACAAAAACTCAGGAGCCGTTGAGGAGCCATTGACTCTCAAAGGAAACATAGAAAATTCAGCAAGAAGGGAGGTGTCTGTGGTTGCTAAGTTGCATGCATTCCCCATGGGACTGAGACACCATAAAGTCCACTTTTACATTGGAGCTTCACACTAGAGTTTTTTTTTCCTGACCCAGGACTGCTTGCTCTGCAAATTTAGCATATTTTGTCAAGTGTTAAAGCTAGTTTTGAGCCCAAGAGCAGTCCAAAAAACCAATCTCTGCTCCTCCTGGGAGTTCACTTCTAGTGATCTCTGGTGCAGTTTAATGAAGTTGTGGAAGCTATCTATTCCTTGTACCACTTCTAGGGTTATATGACTGAATCATTTTGTAATACAAATACATTGACTCATCACGTCACTTTGCTTTTCAGTTTTTGCAATATTGGTAAAGAACTGCAGTGTATTTCAAGTAGGCAAGTCAAATTATACCATGGGACTATCACTATCATATAATAATATTATATAATAGCATATGTCTAGTAAAACCATACTTTCATAGGACTGGAGCAAGCCTACTGTAATAAGCTCACCTTTGTGGTGTGAGTGTATGTAGTCATAGCATTGCAAAAAATGTCTCATTCTGGTCTACATGGCTAAAAACCTTCTTGCCAGAGAAGCTGAATGAATTTGGCTAATATCATATAATTAGGAATGGATTAAGGAATTGAAATGTCACATCTTGCAGATTCACTTTGATGTCATTATTCTCCCACCAATAGCCCAGACTTCCCCCATGGATCCTTGATTGACATCATTTTATTTTCCAAGCCTACATAAACATGACATCTTGTGATAGTGGCAGTGGAAGTTCAGTGGTTAAAATATTTGGAAGGTTGTCAGTTCAAGCCCCACCACCACCAAGTTGCCACTGTTGTGGCTCTGAGCAAGGCCCTCAATTGCTCAAGTTGTATTCAGTCAAAATTTTAAGTTGCTTTAGATAAAGGTATCAGGTAAATGTTTTAAATAGAATGCAACAACTGTCTGCCATTCCCTTACCATTATTCTACATAATTTATTTTCTCTTGAAGAATGTTTGCAGAATCTATGTTGGTAGCAAAATGGTGAAAGAAACTACTCAAGGGATTGCAAAGCTGCTGGCTGTAGAGACAGAGCCCACAGAAAATGAGCTAGGACTTGGAACATATGCAGGCATAGAAGAGTAAAGAGAAAAGAGAGCAAGGGACCACATAGTACCATTGACAAGAATGGGCACATCAGGAAGACAGGCTGACCACTCCTCCTCAACATGGACATCCATGTCAGGATTCTTTGACACCAGGATACAATGTCTTGGATTCTAAGCAACTAGAAGCAGCTAGAAGCTGCACCACATCCACCATACCACTAATAGCTGTTTATTAGAAAGCTGAGAAGAACAAAAACCTAGAGAGCTAAAAGCTTAACTTTTAACTTTGGCACTTTCTTTTCTAATGAAAAGCCCTCCTGGGTTTCACCAGTTAAGCAAAAAATAATAAAAACCATCTTAGGGGATCAGACTAATGAGCAAGGTAGAGCCATTCATTCCTAGCATCCATCGGGTCACCTGCTGTATTTGCTAAGATGAGCAAACAAGGCAAAAGAAGCAGACTGAGAGCTTACTGGTTTCCTACACAGACTGTAGTAAAGTGTGGCAATGGGTAAGCCCAGCTACTAAATCCCAATGATCTCTATCTGTTTCTACCTCCCACCACACAACATGCTCTACCTGTTTGTCACAGCAATCCCCCTTGTTCACCTCTGTCTCTCTTGGTTTAGTCTGTCTTTGGTCCATATGTGCAATGTGGTTTTGTTTTGTTTTGGTTCTGTACTCCTCTCTGTCTCCACCAGCTTTTCAACTCACCTGAGTCTTATCTTGAGCACCCTCCATTAATTGCCTCTAGGTGTTCCTTATTTCTCTCCTTGTTTATTTATCCTTGGTTTTTGTCTTTGGTGGGTATTATTTTTTGTGTACTAGCTTGGGTCAAGTTGTTTGCCTACATTATTTTCATTTTTGTTTCCATGTCTTTTAGCTTCTGTATGAAATAGTTTTCTTGTATCCTCAGTTTCTTGTTTTGGTCACCTGTTCCCTTTGTTGTTTTGTCTTCATGTTCAATGTGGCCTACAATAAAAGCCACTCATACTTGTATCATGCCTCCTTGCTTCCTTGTCACACTGCCCAAAACTCTGCCCTTGAGCTAACCTTCCAGGCTTTCTTAGTGCATCCTTGGTTAGAAAAGTCTTCTGGTAAATGGTCTCAAGGGCTGGGCAGCATTAGGTTTTGATCTTTTCTAAGAGTTGCATCAAAACAGCTCAAATGGTTTAATGCATAAGTAAGAAAAGGTAGAAGAAAAAGACTCGTCTTTCTTGAATAACTGAATAATAAGTTTAAAGGCGTGAGGTACTGAGCCCTGATATAATGAAGAAAAGACAAAAACTATATATCTTAATACACAGGCAAACACTGTTATTATGAATGAATCCATAAGAATAAACAAGAAATGAGCAATACAGCAGAGTAGAAGTACTGAGAGTAGAGGTAAGAAAGACTGCACAAAGCACACTGAAAATAGGGACTCTCCATATATAGGCAGTGATGATGTGGAAACCACAGGTGTAGGTGCTAAGGGGAAAAGTGTATAGAACAGCAAGTATCGTAGAACAACAAAATATATACATAGATATATCATTTCATATGATACCTAAAAAATTTTTTTGTTCCCAAGCTGACAGAAATACATTCTACATATAGCCTTTCTTATGTAATCTCTGCTGCAGGCTGGTTGTCTGGTGATGATCCCACAGACCTGCATCTGAAGGCTAAATCTGTTATATATTAAGTACAACAGTTGAAAGGAATGTTAAGAGTCATATGATGGAAAATATAAGACTCCAGTTATCGGATTACAAGTGGTCAGTGATAATTATATAAACAGGATCATTTAGTTTTCTAACCTTCCTAACGCACTGGCTCTTTATTTATTGCCTTGTCAAAGAGTATTATATAACAGTGGGAGTGGGCTTGAGAAAAAAACAGTACGTATACAGAGACCTATATAGCATTGCTCTTTCTTTCTTTTTTGACTTATAGCAATATACTCAACCAGTATGACAACTCCATACTCTCATGCATATACTTATACAATGTTTATAGCTTGTTAGATTGGGGAAAATCCATATAGATACCAATATAGATTTCTATATAATTTTCAATGTTATCTCTTATCTCACATAATCTTTTTTCACCTTAGACTTATATAACACAGCAGGACAGCAGAGAAGAAATTAAAAGAAAAATCCTTGTTTCTGTTTACAGTGTTGGATAGACAGAGACACATATGTCCTCACATACAAATACTGACTGACCTGCTGAAAGTCATTGCCTGTGTGTGTGTGTGTGTGTGTGTGTGTGTGTGTGTGTGTGTGTGTGTGTGTGTGTGTGTGTGTGTCTGCTTGCATGCATGCATATGTGTGTGTAGTTTAAAAGTTGTTGTTTTTTTCATGCGACCCACAATGTTAAATAAACGTCTAGTTTAAGTGACTCGTTTCTGGACAACTTAGGTTAATGCCGATAGTTTTACTAATGTTTTGTATGTGTGTATAACAGAGAGATTTAATGATGCGGTAATACTGAATCCAGAATATTATTCATAATAAATTAAGACATACCCAAGAACGTTCTCATGGTATACCACATCTTTCATTAACACAGCTCATGCTTGTCACGTGCATCAAGGAAAAAAGACCGATCTAGTTAAGCACCATAAATTGGATTACTGAGGATTAGACCCTTGTCTTGTTATCCAATATGTCTTTTTATAATTACATTTTATAGTCAAATGAAAATTTGGGTCATGGTGTCCTTAAAATCATTTCCATCCTTCTCCTGTCACTCCTGCCTTTGTGCTTCCTTCATGCTGTACAGTGCTGTAACACTCTGGGACTGGAGTTGCAGATTTTTTTCTCTTTATATTGATATGTTTACTTAAGCAAGGAACAGAGAAAAGAAGAGGGGTTGTGTAATATATTCTGTACTGAAGGTCTTGCTCCAGGGGACAAACCACAGAAGTGGTCTAAGTGGCTTTCTGGCATTCTGTCTCGTACACTATGTCACCTGGTGTCATAACTACGACCGAACCCTTTTTGTCTTTTGTCTATCTGCATTTATCAATTGCTATTACCAATTGGATAATTTCAGACAAATAAATCTGGCATTAAAGCAAAGAAAATTACTTTCTGTTCTATTGTACACCCAAAGGCCCAATTATGAATCATGCAAAGTAATAATATACCTGCTATGACACAAAATGTACATTTGGCATGCTCTCCATTAGTAAATCACTGGAATAAGACTATAAGATGTCCTCTTCTTTTTATGTCATTTAAATACATAATGTCATTTCCAGCCCATATGATAACTTTTTTCACTAGAATGCAAGAAATACGTTTTTCCCTGTTAATACCTTCCTTTGAAAGAAAGGCAAGTTACCATCAGTCAAATGTTACTCAGTACATACAAAGAAAAAACAGCTTTAACCAGTAATAAAACATTTCCGTTTTCTTTAATATACTTTATACATACTTTATATATTTTGGTTCCCTTCATGAGACATCGGAGGTTTTTGTTACCGCCAGGGTACGCTTACGATCACCACCACATTAAAAAAGACAACTGCAAGCAGTTGCAACGCTATTAGTAGGATGTGACCGTCTATAGTTCTGAAACATACAAGGACTTGTCTCTGATAAATCGGTAAGAATAAGAATACAAAAAATAGCATGGAACACACACAAGTTAATTACCGTGAGCAGACTTCACGTGTTTCTGTTTAAAGTCAATTTAGGGATATATTTCATTAAAATATTGTTGCGCAAGTATAGCGCAACAATAATAGATGTAAAAATATAGATGACATTTTTCTACGGTCTTTATAGCATTTATGAAGGTAAATCCGCTATGTAGAGCAGCAAGTCGCAGATAGCATTCTCGCTGTCACGCATGCTGTAGAGCTGATAAAAATGGGCGGGTTCAAGACCGAGAATGCACCTTGAGCGCATAAACGAAGGATCTCTACGCTTCATGTTGCTCTTTGAATGAGCACAAACAAGTCTGGCATACCGAGTGAGAGATGAATAAGCAAACAAATGGGGCAGATAGAGCATCATAAAGGGTGTCTGAACAACTTAATGTAATGACGACCATGGACGTCCCCACTTCTCCATCGGTCGTCTCGCCGACCTCTGCACATTTCGGAAAACTATTTCGGACCGACTCTTTCTACTTTTGTCCGTCTGTTTCTCCGCGACTGCCTGGGGGCAAGATCAACTCTTCAAATGACAAGACAGCGAACGAATGCAAAATGGTGGAAGTCCATGGATTAAAAGTTGCTTCTTTTAGTATGGATGGACAAGAGTTGATCTGCCTTCCGCAGGTGTTCGACCTCTTTTTGAAACACTTGGTTGGTGGGTTGCACACTGTGTATACTAAGCTGAAACGTTTGGATATTTGCCCGGTGGTGTGCACCGTTGAGCAGGTGCGGATCTTGCGCGGAATAGGGGCCATCCAACCCGGGGTGAATCGTTGCAAACTTATCTCTCGGAAGGATTTCGAGGCACTATATAACGACTGCACTTCCGCAAGGTTGGTATACTGTTGCTCTTAGTACCTTTATTGTCCCTTTAAATGGACTAAAACCGATAGACGTTCACCAGGGGATTGTAAAAACTTAACGTGAGACAATTTAAATACTTAAAAACTTCATGCTCCGTAGACGACAAATTTATACTGTAGCACTGTAACTAATAGACACGTAACGTGTCTTTTATAAACACATACCAGTTTAGATGTAGCCCATGTGAACGAGTTGCGCTTTCTTCTAAGAGTTAAGGCTCATCGCCCCGCCACATATTACACAACGATTCCTATTTAACAGATGGTGTTCTGAAATCAAAGGAAATATAAAGTTGTCCTTATCACGATTAATCTGGCTAGAATCCATGCCTACGGGTTCGTTTACAAGGTAGGCTACAGGTAACTTTTTAATGGTTTATAAATTATACACTAAATACCTACAGTAAACCTCACATTGATGTTAGTTTAATAGTAAGACCTGGAAACTACAAGTGCATGTGACTGCAGCAAGAATGGGTTTCTCTCTTCTTACCTGATAAATAAACAGTTATACAAGAAAGAAAATGTTTATTGTCTTGAAAGGAATTTATATGTCTTTTTCTGTGATCCTTGGTGGAGGGTACGCTTACTGTTTCAAAGCGTGTAATTTGAGAAAAATTACAAAGATTTTTGAAAGGGTTTTCACAAAGGCATCAGTCACATCCTTTCTCTCTAAACAGTTAGACGTTACATGGTCCGAAATTCTTTAATACTTGAAAGTGCTTAGTGAGCACTTTTCTCTTGTACTCTCGCTCATACCTCGGCACTGTCGTTTTACGAATTCTCCAAGTGTAACGCCGTCCATTTGCAAGGTGTCATCACCGACACTGCTGACTCGGCACTTTCGCCGCGCCCCCTAGTTGTGGTTGTTTATTGGATTGCCACTGTGTCCTCTGTTTTTTTCCGAAGGAGAGGACAGAGCGGAAGAGAGACCTAAAACGTGTTGTCATGCGGGAGGGAGGATAGCCGAGCGCAGGAGAAAAGCAAAGGGGTGGTTTCTTGTGATGACAGCAGAAAGAACTGGCGATGGTCCATCATTTTCGCTTCGACCCACCGTTAACAGTGCGAAGCTATGCATCTCAATGAAGCCTAAATGCTTGAGACAGTTTTTGCTCATAAGTGAGCCATTTCTCATAAGCATGGACAGGGCTGGACTTCCCAAAAACATCATAAAACAAATATATTTAATCGCTAGAGCTAGTATTGTATGAGCATTCTCTCATTTAAGATGATCTTAACACTAAATGTAATCTTAGCACTGCGATGATTTTGTCAAACTAGGTCCAGACCTATTTTGCAAAAAACAGAAACGCACATTTTCCACAACAACGTGCTTATATACCACCATAAACATTAGTACTTGTGAAACTTTACGTCAGTGAAATCCATCCATTGTCGGAACGTTTATTTGCTGCGGAGGTCGACTGATATTATATTTCGAGGACCAGAAGGTAAAGATTATACATGGGGGGGGGGGGCAGGATATAGAGGATATGCAGTCCTGGGTTTAGAACATGAAGGCAGCATTTACAAAGCATGAGTAAATTAAATGTTCCTGTGGTTATTTTTAAATACCTGGGGATATGTTCTTTGCGGTGCCATAAAGACCTTGGCATTTCCCCCATCACAGTTCTCGCCCTGGCCGGCCTCCGAAACGCTCCTATAGGCCTAACATGCAAGAAAGTTCCCGTCTTCTGCAGTATGGAGGCCACACGCTGCTCCCGCCAGGCCTGCTGTCACCAACAGGTATTACAACTCATATCCAACGTATCCAAGCATGATTTTATGTCTGTATCACCCTTTAATTATGTAAATGGTGTCTAGTCCCTTTTGCTCATGAACATAGCTTTTTAAGCAGATACAAGAGTCTGCCTTATGCATTAGTCAATTTAGTCTAAATCCGCCAGTCAGATATAAACAGCCCTGTGCTGAAGTCAGCATTTCTTACCTCTCTTTTTTGTTTTGGTTCCTCAAGGCTTCGATGATGGCACACTTGATATCTATTTGAGTGTGTGGTCTGTGAAAGACACTTTTGACTGGTTCAGGGATATCATTGCTATCGGCTATAATTCCTGCTTGTAGCAAAAGCTATGTTCCAGCTCATCCCAATTGTTATGACATATCTGTGGTTCATGAGTACAGATGTGTTAGTCCAGAGACTCCTGGTAATATTATTTACTGTCTCCACCTTTTTCTTTCTTCGATACAGTGTACTCTTCTGCAGGACCATTTAACATACCATTCCAAAGCACTCAAAGAGGTGGGCAATGTATGCAGACTGGAGTTCTTCTCATAGTTCCACTCAGCTGGACTGACATCTGATGATATTAGGCATTGTAGTAATATGTATTAAACTTGAGGGGAAAACAGTACTGTCATGAAGAGGTGCACCTATTTATCAATGTTTTTCATTTGTCAACTGCATTCCAGTGCTACTCCATATGTAACATTATGTAACACTATCAGTCTACTATAGAAAACAGTCATCTTTAGGCAATGTTTCCAAGCCTCCAAAGTCCAACATAATGGTTCTTAATCTTTCAGTGCCATTCTGTCCAACATTCTTGCTCCTCTTCTCTCATTCAGTCTTAAATGCTTCATCCTTAACATCAGCACTGGTAATGAATCGTGACATTTGGCTCGTCACTGTACCCAGCCCCTAAGTGATATTTCCTAGATGACTGCTCAGCCATGTCATGACATCTTCACATAGTCCAGTGTACACTCCACGGTGACTGTATGGGCTTTTAACCCTGCTGGGGGTAGAAAGCACATGTTGGTTGCCATTTAATAGTAATCAAATTGCTGTGATTGGTGTTTTAAATTATGTTATTTCAGTAATAACACGCTATTTCAATAATAGTAATTAATTAAGCTATTTAAAATAAATATATAAATAAAAATTACACAGGATCATAAATTAAGATTGTAAATCATATTTGTACAATACAACACCATATAATGTGTGTGAACAAGTTTTTCACTTCACCTGTCAGTGACACAAACACGAGATTCAAGTTCAAAGTTCAAATTTAAGTTCAAATGAACATTTTGCTAATGAAGTAGTTTAAATTCAATTTAAATTTAAATTAGATTTGTTTGTAATTTATACAATGAAATGTTTATGAAATGAAACCTTGAAATGTTATCTCCTCCCAATCAGGTTTGCATGAGGGCAGTGCTTAGGGTCATCTTAGTGTGGGCTTAGCCCATCCAAGCCTGTTCTCAGAGTCAGCTATGCACGGTAACCTAGTTTTCTCTTTAACGGAAAGAGATAACAACCAGAGCCATATTTTTTATATGGTTCACGTAGGCCTGCAGAGGAACCAGTACATCAAAACTCGCACCATGCGGTAACCAGCAATCCTAGCCGTAGGGTATTGGTGGTGAAGCCATAGTCCTGCTAAGAGAGTGAAATCACTTCAAGTATTCAAGTGTTCTTCCTCTCCATCAAAGTCTCACATCATCAACAGTACCAGAGGGGGGTGGAGGACAAATAGAAATGAAAGCAGATACTTTCTGAAGAAATCTGAAGCATTTGGCAGCACACAATCTCAAATACACAGTCTTTATAATATTAGGCACATGGTTGTAGCAAGAGGTTAGGGCACTACAGCAACTAGAATAATGTTTGTTTATGTGTGCATTGGTTTATGTGTGCAATGTATGTGTGCACTGGTGTGCATATTTGTATGTGCATGTATGGGCCACTGGTGTGTGAGTATGTGGGTGTGTGTGCATTGCTGGGTGGTTGAATGGTGTGGACAGGAGATTTGTTCAGAACATGGTAGCCTTTAACTCCAACACCAGTGAAAGTCACTTCTCAAATAAGATGCATAAGAAATAGGATTTTGATCTGTATATCTATATTATGTGCCAGAATGTGCTTAAAACAGCCTCCATTGATCTATACATAGCTTGCTTGTCTCATGGAAGGTTTATATGGAGATGGCACCATTGTGTACAAAAGGGCTAACAGTCAATGAGGGCTCATCTTTCAGCTTTTCATCTCCACCATGCAGATGCTATCATGTGCACTTTTCTTTCCTGGATGAATACATTGGCATTGGGTGATGGGGGAAGGTGACCTTGTCAAAACTAATCAGTCAGCAGGTAGACACCACTGAACTTTCAGAGAGCTCACAGGCTATTCCTCAGAGAGGGAGAAAGAGAGCTGTCTTCAGGTCTATCATTGAATGCCTGTCACTAATCAATATAACTGACGGTATCCATGGAAACCAAGGGCAAAGCTCTTAGTTTGGCTAGCAGAGTGTGAAGGTATTGACTGACAAATGGTTCATAGGGGTGGGCATAAATACTGTACGCTTTAACACTGACAAAATTGCAAAAACAGTTTTAAGAACAACAATGAAAACCAAATAAGCTCTCAGTACAAATTGGGAAATTTGTAACATGTGATAAAAGAAAAATATGAATATTCATGATTGCTTTCTTGTCTCCACTGTATCAGTGATGTAATTAATTAGCTTTCCCTTCAAGCAGCTCATTCAGCTAAGGCCCCGTTTCTACAAATGCTAAAATCCAGAGTGGGACTGTACCAGTGGGAACAGAGTTCTTCTGAGGTCTGCTGAATACAGGAGGCCTTGGTCTCTTTCAGTAAAATGGATGGCAGAGCAGTTCACATTTTTATGTATTATCATAAACACTATATGGCCAAAAGTATGAGGACACCTGATCCTGACACCAATATGAGTTTATTTACCATCCCATTTCAGAACCATGGGCATAAATAGGATTCCATATTTATGGAGGTCAGGGCATTGTTCAGACCACTGGAGTTCCTCCATGCCAAATTCATCCATCAAATCTCCATGGGCCTCTGAAAGAGGAAAGGGCTCTCTCTAAATTATTGCCACAATATTTTAAGCATATAAAGATTTCTTTGTATATTGTTGCATGAAAATGACTTTACTGGAATAAGGGTCTGATCCCAAACCCTGAAAATAGCCCAAGATCATCATCCCTGTTCTATCAAACATTACTGTTAGTACTATACATTCCGGTAGGTAGCATTCTGTTGGCATCTGCCAAACCCATATTCATCTGTCAGACTGCCAAATAGTGAAGCATGATTCATAGCTTCAGAGAACATACATTGCTCCATACACCAGCAGCATTGTACTCTACACCACTCCAGCCAATGCTTGACTTTTGCATATAGTGATCTTGGACTCTTGGATTTTGTGCAGCTGTTTTGCCATGAAGCACCCAACCCACAGTTGTTGTGCTGATGTTGCTTCCAGAGGTAGTTTGGAACTTTGTAGTGAGTGATGCAACAGAGGTGATTTGATCATATGTGCTTTAGTAGTTACTCTGTGATTTTGTGATGGTCTGCCGCTTCATAGCTGAGCAGTGATTGCGCCCAGATGCTTCCGTTTCACAATAATAGCACTTACAATTGAGTGGGGCAGATCTAACATTTGCAGGAACCGACTTGTTACAAAGGTAGTTTTATGACAAGCCACTATGTTCTTCAGTATGTTCTTCTACTGACAGTCTTTGCAGGAAAAATGGGCAAGTGTAATCATCTGAGTAACTTTGAACAAATATATAATATAATTCGTGTGTATGTAATGAGATAATCAATGTTATTCACTTAACCTGTCAGTAATGTTGTGAATGATTGGTGTGTGTGTGTGTGTGTGTGTGTTTTAATTACAAATAAAATAGGTTTTATTACAAATTGATGTTACATACAATATATAGCATATATCGACAGGGCCAGGTTTGAGCCTACTGTGAATCCTCAATAAACTGATTTCATCTGGGTGGGGTCTTCCAGGAAGCAAGGTCTCCCAATATGAAGTACAATTCAGAAACGTGCATATAGGCTTAGAGTTTAGATTTACTAATACACTACTTTTGCACTGTTAACCTTGTTATCTGTGAGGGACATGCTACCTCAAATGTCTTATGTAAATCTGTGTAAGTTTTGTGAAGTTTAGCATTTCAGTACAAATGCAGTAAAATGCCGTAGTAATAAGAGTCTTTTAGAATTGCATTTTTCAGTGTTGCATTAATACTGCAAGTGTATCTCAGTTCTTTTTATGTATGGTTTGCTTCCATTAAATATTAGCACTGGGTAAACTTTTCTAAAGCTAGAAGATAATGGATCAATACTTATTTTTTTCTAATATGAAAGGGTCTATGACAAAATACCTGTTCTTCTGATAATGATACATACACATTCCAGAACATTTAAATACTTTCAAATTAGTTTCTTATTATTGGAAAAACTTTGTCATGTTGAATGTAGTGTGAGATTGTCAATGAGACATGTCAATAATCAGTAAGCCTTTTGTATGGAAGGGGGATGTCAATGTCTGGCAAAGGAAGACATTGATTCATTGTAGAAAAAACACAAGTTTCAACCTAGTCTAACAGATTGGCATTACCAGAGGATAAGTAGCTGGAAAATTCCTATTTGTTTATTAATACTAAGACCACTACAGGTGCATTTAATTTAATTTAGCTTTTCAGTTCCAAGATTCAGTATGATTTAGACTACAACAATATGGAAAACTCTCCTTATGTCTCTATGTTCTCCACAGTTTGTATTTAACCCATGCATGTGTATGCATATTGCATATGTAGGTCTTACAGCGGCAGCAATGGCTGAGGCGATCAAGATACAGAGGATGAGGATGACTATGAACTTGCACAAAAATAAAAATGACAGCGGTGCTGAGTGTGAGCTACAGGAGCTGAGCTCAAACACAGGTACGGATGTATGCGAGAATGGAAGTGCTAGTCATATACATTATAAATTATATTTTTACAATACATATAATCATATAATGTGTGTGTGTGTGTAATGAGATAATCATTGTTATTCACCTGTCAGTGATACACACACACACACACACACACACACACACACACACACACACACACACACACACATATATATATATATATATATATATATATATATATATATATATATATATATATATGGGAAGAATATATGTGGCAAATGCATCTCTGCTCAGTTGCAAATCCCAAAAGTCTCTAAAGATTTAAAACTGATGTTTCTCAAATATAACTATGAAAATAGTCTTACATACAGAATTGACTTTATTTCCTGAAAACATTGTTGGTTGGAAAAACACTTCAAGTGCTCTGCTTATCTGTGTTCAAGTTGTCCATTGAATAACCTAATTGCACAGGTGCAGTCTTATCTTAAAACTTCAGGTGAACATGTTTTGCTGTGAAAATAAGACATTACAATGACCTGATTCTGAGAAACTAGTACATATTTTTAAAACCTCTAGATGAGAGTAACTTTGAAAGCTCTAGATTAGAATACTTTTAAAACTTCCAGATTAGAGTAGTGCTGGAGTACTACTACAGTCACTTCAAGTATGTTGCCCCTGGATTAGAACACAGTTGCTCAAGTCTATATCAGAAAACATCAGAGCACTTCACACTGGAATTTGTTCAATTTACACTAGCTTCCTATTAAGTTCAGTATTGACTGCAAAGACTTTCTTATGATATTTAAAGTCCTTAATGACTTAGTGGTGGTATGCCGTCCGGCCTCTCTAAGCGTTGCAGTCCAATTCCCTCAGCAGAGGAAGGCTTTCCTCTAATCCCTGCGAGCGCTTACGGGTCAGCAGCAGGAAGATATTTTTCCCATGGCTCCTAAATTCTGAAATAATGCTCCAGTGTTCGGGCCCCTAATTTTATTGTTTTTTGTTTCTGGTATTTTGGTATTTTCTGCTATTGTGTCATTATATTGATTCACTTTGTAATCATGAATATTAAACTGTTTTAAGTATTTTGAGATTATGGATCTAGAATGTAAAGTGCTATATAGATGTTGATGATGGTGGTGATTATTGTCGATATAATGGCATTGCAGGAGTAGATTGTGGATCAGGACAGCAGAGCTCAAATTTTTGTTTTTCTTTGGAGCACAGGATCAGATCTACCGTTCCAGATGACGCCACACCCTGTACTTCCTGTTACCCTCCCTCGGACTTCTGTCACCTTGGTGATGAACCAGATGAACCACCTGAGTACGTTGACCAGCATGGTCAACAGTGCAACATTGCAGAGCTCAAGCACCAGACCTATATCTGTTATCAAGGTATGACAGACACTCATTCTTGTAGTGTTACCCCTGGGGCGGGGGTAGATCAGCAGTTAAGGTACTTGACAAGTAATCTGAAGGTTTCTGGTTCAAGCCACATTGTTGCTAAGTTACCAATGTTGGGCTCCTGAGCAAGGCCCTTAACCCTCTGTTGCTTGTACTCAGTCACAATTGGAATTTGCTTTGTATAAAAGTGTCTGCTAAATGATGTATATGGTACTATGTACTACCAATACAGGCACCCAGACATACACAATTTATATCAAAACATTTTAGGGAGCTTGTTAGGTATTAAGCAAACAAACAGAAGTTTCTTTTGATTTCCATAAAACCATATAATTTTCTCTGCTATTTTGATGGTATTTACACTTTCATGTTTCTCATTTAGATTTGAAACAGCTAAACTCACTATTAACTCTATATAGATTTCCCACAATCTTTTTGTTTTTGGTTTTTTTTCCGCTATCAAGTAGACTATGGGTAAAGCCCAAAGTGATGTGAAGCTCTTTATCTTGGAGGTTTTTCCTTCCTCCAGTGTTTAGAGATTTTGTTGTCCTGTTACAACTTTGTCAGCGGACGTCACAGTCATCGCTGTATTGAGGCATGTCCTTCAGGTCTGTAGTGAGTGCGGAGCACCATGCTCTTCCGGGCCCAGAACCGGCTGGCTCTGAATCGCCATCCTTTTTCTCTCCCCAACAGGAGTGCTTTGGGGACGCACCGTCCCTGGCTGTGTCCATGGACATGGATGGAGGAGCAGCAACCATGACTGAGCACCTGCCCAAGCACAGGGGCAGATCACCCACCACCAGCCCAGAGCACATGAGCAGATGCTCCCCACATGGAGCAGGTGAGTGATAAACACTCACACACACACACACACACACACACACACACACACAGACGTATATACATATGTGCATACATCCATACATGCTCACTCACACATATACCCACCCATGCACCAACACACATGCATGCACGTACTCCATTTCTTTTATTGGTCTTTGTCCACAGCACTGAATGCCCATGATGAGCAGAGGGGAGAGCAAGAATCAGGGTCCAGACAAATTCCTATGGACACAGGTACTCACAGTTGGACAGATTCTCAAGAGTTCATTAAACTAGGTTATTGGGCATTTTGACTGAATATGTGCATTGTCTCTAGGCTTTTTGGTTATATTAGAAATACATTATATTGGGGAGAATGTCACAGTTTCCCCTCCTCTGGCGTTGCAGTTCCCACGGTGACAGCTTCCATGTGTTCCTTTGTTTTGTTTTGGCTTCCTGTTTGGGCCCCTTGTCTTGTTTTCGTTATTTCTCTGCCCCTGATTTTCCTCAGCTGTTCCTCGTTGTCATGTAATTCCTTGGTGTATAGAAACTCTGTGTTTCTAGTCTGGTTTGTTGATCATTGTTCGATGTGTCAGTGCTGTATGGGTCTGTGTCCCATTTGCGTATTTGTTTGTATCCTAGCTGTACTCATCTACCTATTTCATGTTTGATCTTGTTTTGTTTTTGTGTTCTGTTTCCTGTGTTAAGTATTTACTCTGGTTTGGCTTCCATGTCTGAATTTTCTGGCTATTGGACCTTGGACCATCCTCATGGTTATTATTATGGATTTGCCCTTAATAAATGTCGTTCACATACAAACTTGCATCCTGCTGTGCCTGTTATGCCTGTTTTGTTACAGAGAGGAAGAGTATAAATCAGTTTTGCTCTATTTTTTTTTACAATAACACAAAGCCCCAAGATTAATTTATGGTGTAATTTAAAAGTTAGAATATGTTAGAATGTTTTTATGTGATTATGGTTCATTTAGAGAAAAGCGCTTCAAATTTTAAGATTACCTCTTGCACATGAAGCCTGGTTACACATTTCAGGGTCATAGGATGATAAATGTATTGCTCACCCCAATGAGGAAAGCAATGTTGTACTTCAATGTGATGTGACTGTAACTTGGCTAGATTAAAAAACACCCCTAACCAAACATATAGGAATTTTACCAGAGAGATAATGAGGAAACCCTAATTTCTCACTCTTTTTTGCATTTTGCTTTGGATTGGTCAGTGCACTTCCTATAGACTCATGTACTCACAACTGTACTGAATACTTATGAAAACTGAAAGCCCATATCTGAACCATTCATTAATCCAGTTGCCAGGTGTTTTGTCCACTGTCCGCATTCTTGAAAGTAAAATGTAAAATATGTAAATTATTATGTAAATGTAATTACTGAGGATTACCCCACCAATTAAGATTCTTTATTTGAAAAATATGTGCTAGTTTTCCTATTAGTCCCATTCCTGTCCTGACCCCAGGACCTCAGTTTCTAACAGTGGAACACCATCAGGACCTTTCTAGCCATCACACCATTCCAGAATCATTTAATTGCACAAAGACAATACTGAGTTATTGGTGAACTCCTCTGAGGTATTCTCTTTGTGAGATCACAACACAGGTCCACGAAGTCAGTGATGATGATGGAATGATCTCACAAATGATTAGTAAGCAGTTGGTTCAGTCATGTGCAAATATTGTTGAGGATGGACTTCTTGATATTTTCCTATATACAGAGCAGAAACAAAATTATATAGTGAACTTTGGAGATGGTCCCTTGGTGCCTTCCAGGAGTTGAGAGAGTTCATGCAGTAAAAGCAGATCCATGAGAACAGATGTCTCTAGAGACAGGACAGAGAGAAAGTAAAATGGATTGAGATGAATGAAGTACATTAGAAAGTAAGCAGATGCAAAGAAATGAACATTTCCATTTAAGACACATGGATGTGGATTTCAGCCTTACATTTCTCGACAAAATGACAAATTTGTTGGATTACTTTACCACTTTGTCATCTGAAAAAGATCACAGCGGTTTAGAAATGAATGTGAGATATTTGAAATAAACAGTATAAATTAGGTTTGTTGGAAATGTGTGTATTGTGCAAGAGGACGACAGCAGCCAGTATCTAGGAGACAACTGGTTGCCCTGATGACCACACCAATGTGCCACCTCTCTGGAATGTTAGCCAGAACATCCATTTAACCTGCTCAGTGATGGTCTCGCAAACCTTCATTCTTTCTCTGTCAATGGTTCTGTTCTCAGTGGGAGATGGTGGAGAGAAAATGTTGTTACATCCAACTCCGGAAGTGAGCCATAGATTCCCTGCCACGTTCCTGTACTCTGATGATGCTTCCGTGGAGACAGTACTTACAAATGTCCAGGTAGAGTGACAGACAGAAACATTCAGACATGGCCATTAAAGATGAGTGAGAGGAAAAGCATCTGGTTTTGTGTGTGTGTGTGTGTGTGTGTGTGTGTGTGTGTGTGTGTGTGTGTGTGTGTTTGATCCAGGGTCTGTTAAAGGTGGCCTTGGAAAATGCCCGTGCACAGGAGAAGCAGCTTGAGCAGGAGAGAAGAGAGCTTAAGATGGACCTCTATAGAGAGAGGGAGAAGAGAGAGAATCTGGAGAAACAGCTCACCTCTGAACTACACCGGAGAGGTGTGTGTGTGTGTGTGTGTGTGTGTGTGTGTATACATACAAGAAGGACATAAACAGTCAATCCGATATGAGGAATGAAAACATTGTATAATTGAAAATTTCTATTCAATGCTTGCGTATACAAGAAGGAATATCATTGCCAGGAATGACATGACGGTTTAGACACTTGTACCAAACCATCCAACCATCCATCCAGTTGTCACCCCATGTCTTCATCCCCAGCCACCATTCTTAAGCGTCTCAGGAAGGAGAAGAAAGCCAAGCGGCGGCTGCAGGAGGCCCTGCATTTTGAGTGTAAGAGAAGAGAGCAAGTGGAACAAGCTTTGCAGCACACCTCCTCACATGTACTCACACACGGTGAGATGCACACCCACACATACACACACACCTGCACGCACACTGAGATAAAGAAGACACTGACAGTGAGTGAGTTAAATATCAAGCTGTTAATACAGACATGCTCCTGTCAACACAGATAACACAGGTGGAGTTGGTCTGAACATGGAAGTAGAGCACAACTGAACCTTGAGGTAGGAAACGCCAAAGAATCACAAGATAGCGAGCAAACCGCTGACTGTCCGAGTAATCAGCTGTATGAAGAAAATGAATGAAATAAGAAAAGGGGGGAGAAGGCTGTGTTATTTGAGAAGCCATCGATCATCTCCTCTTGTAGGTTTGAATAGGGTCACGGGGGGATGGTAATGCGATATGTGGCAGATGGCAAGTGAGTGGTGTATATGCATGGAAAACACCGTTCTGTTGTGGGAAGAATAGTCATGTATAAAGATATCCAGTGAAGTTTTCCTAAGAATGATGGATATGGCTTGCTTGCTAGACATTGTTCACATTCATAGTTCATGAATTAAAAAAATTAAAACTTTCTTACCACGCAGAACCTTTTTTTTTTCCAATATCCATGACTGAGCACAACATGGCGAATGCAAATTAAACAGTAGAACAGAGATCTTTGGCTTTGGACTTCAAATGTAATTTCCAGTCCTGGATTTTGTAATCACTGGTAGCTGTAATCACTGGTACTGCTAATGTAACTATGCACAGAATGTGAAATATCCTGTGCTAAACCATATAAGGTCCAGCCCACTCGCATCATAAAAAAAAGTCACAACCAAACACTGTCTGGTGTCCCAGACCCACCACCCTTCAACCTCACTTTTAAACAACTGCATTCAAAACCTCTTTAGGTGTAAACCCACATTGACCTCCCTGGTGACTAAGGCCGTGTCCATCCCCACTGACACCTTTAATGTAAGCTCAGTGGCACCTGTTTTACGCACTACACCAACAACGCAGTTAATTACTGCAATGCCCCCACACATCCAATCACTTCCTAACATGTAAAATCCATATTGGCCTCCCCAGAAACTGAGGTCATATCCCCACTGGCACTGTTCATATGTACTCAGTGCCGCCAGTTCCAAATGGACTTAATTTACTACACCACCAAGCATTTCCCAACACAGCAGATCTATAGTGGTGTTCCTTTTGACTAAGGCCATACCCAGCCTCAATGGCACCATTAGTACATGCTCAGTGCCACTGGTTCAACCACATTACACAATGACATGACACAACAACCCACTTGCCTGCCCAGTCCTCCATGTACCTGAAACACTGAACACCTCAGCCATTCCACTTTTTTCATGCATTTCTGCAACTAGCCTGTGTTCACCTCATCCACAACCACTGACAAGCCCCGTCAGCTGATAATTCCTTCGGCGTTACCCTTAGCATACAGCCTCTAAAACCAAATTCCACAAGCAAGGATGTGGCAGACATAGCTACTGATGCCCTAGCATCTTTCTGTTCTGGCCCTGTATACACCTTCCACCCACATTCTCTCACCTCAGCCACCAATTCTGCATATTTCAGCTTGTTCCTTTCAAATTCTGTATCCACTGCATCCACAAATGGAATTGTTACCTACATCGGCTACCAATTTCCAATCTCACGCTTCAACCCATCTACCAATATTTATAGTCTGCACTCACTCTCCAGTACACCCTCCAATATACCCTTTACGCACAAACCTAATTATTGTACTCTTGCCAAGGCAAAAAGTTAGCCTTTATGCGCTTATCAAATAAACATGTTAATGAGCTAAGCACCTGACTATATCTCCATGCATATTGTCCCTGCGACAAACTAACCTACCGATAAAATTTGCTTCAGTGTCCTAATCCTTGCACACAGTTTACAACTATGATCTTCACTGACCCACTGCCTAAGTATTTGCGCATCCATTGCCCATACCTTGAGGTGGGCAAGGGATTCTCCATTTGTCTAAATTTTCCCAAATAAGCCATTGCCCGTTTTCCCTCTGAAGCTGCTGTCGCGTCCTGTGCTTACATTTTCTAAAATTATCATTTAATAATAATTAATAATAAAGAGGGAGCAATGCATGCATGAAATTAATTGGTCATTTTATAATCATACATGTCATACATGTAGGTAAAGGGAAGGTGAAAAGTATTTACCATTTGGACCTTGAAGGCTGTGGCTAGATTATGTAGGTTCTAGGAAATAAATTAACTACTAGCTATTTCAAAATCCAGAGCTGGATTTTGTGTTTGAGGTCTGGAGCTCAAGGTTTATGCACTACAAGCTGTCTAGAAGTCACCCATTCATATGCTACTATAATTTTACTAAACCATTGCTCATCAGTGAGGTCTCCAGGTTAACTGGTTACAGAATAATCGGAATTTGTAAATGTATTGTATTTATAATACTTGTATTTATAATGTGTTGTGTTTATAATATATTGAATTTATATATTTATAATACTTAATTGTATTTGTTATAAATGTATGAAAATACGATTTTAGTCCATAATGTTCATGTTTGTGGGAATGAAATACAACAATTTCAAAACAATTATGGTGAAGCTTATTTTTAAAGTCTAGTGCATTCTCTAACTTTCTCTTGTAATTGTTTTTGTACTCCACAGAAAGAAAAGTGTATACAAAGATCACTTAGGCACACCGACGAATGAAGTCATTAAAGGAAAGTTTGCCAAATACTACACTCTGCTTGGACAAAAATCACTACACTATAAATACTTATAACTAATAATAATAATAATAATAATTATTATTATTATTATTATTATTATTATTATTATTATTGTTATTATTATTTAATTTGCATAGCAGGGCTTTTCTAGGCACAGGAAGAGCATACACAGGAGCTAAGCATTAAAATACAACTTTGAACAGAGCCAAGTGCAGTGAGAATGTTTGAGGAATGTTTATTGAAGTGATACCATATTCAATATCTTCTGCCCACTCCTCTGTATCCTTTGAAACTCAGCAGACTGTTTGAGCACTATTTGACCACTGTTTTCCTCCTGTACCTTCGCATTTATGGATTTATCCTGCTCCTTGCATTTGCTTTGCTTGGTCAATGGAAATCAGAAACCACCTTTTTCTACCTAAGGCCGAGGTGTGAGTCAGCCGTGGCGACGATGCCGTCACCCCATTCTCACAAGCAAGGTGGCAGCCTGACCTTCTGTCTCTGTGGGTTTGGTGGAGTTACAATTGTTACAAAGCAACAAGTGATGAAAGGAAATAAGGGCAGAGGAAGGAGAAAACCGATTCAAGCCAACTTTGTATGCAACTTAAATTTGGACAATACAACAGCGACCCTCTCTTGTTTTTGAGAAACTGAAATGGATTCATTTTTCAGCATGCTATTTTATGTTTACAGACGTTCTTGTGTTTTTCCAGCTTACATCTTATACTCTTCTAGGTCTGTTGAATGTACAGTAGTGACTTTAAAGACTGCCAGAGTTGTGAGTTTTCATTACTTTTTTATTTCAGTTGTATTGTCATGGACTTTAAATAGAAGAAAAAGGTACTAAAACCTGCATCTGCCTGCCTGAATGTCCTCTCCTCACTCTGTATTCATTAAACAATTAAAGTGTCGTTCTGGTTGAAAGACACAGTACTAGTATACCTGAGATTTTGTATACCACTATACCTGAATACCTGAATCTGTTTATGGATCTACATATTAAACAATATGCTGATTATATCTTGTATTTTAGTCTAATATCTTTGTCTTTAATTAAACCTGCTTAAGTATGCGAATCTCTCAAAGCACTTGGACAGTTAAAGCTTCTTGTTTCTTGTCAGGAAAGTGCATGAAGAACCAGTAGAGGCCAGCCCCAAATGAGTATGTAGTTTCATTTGAGTGTGTAGTTTCATTTGTCCAGTTAGTTCTATGTGATTCCTGTGCCAGTGATGACCACTACATCACATTTAACACAGCAGGCTCCATTAGGAAATGGCGATCTTGTTTACCAATACATTACACAGAGGGCCATTTGTACAGCTATGTATTGCCATTACTACTAGCCATGTGAGACATGCAAAGACATTTATATAGTTCACAGCCTTCCAGACGGTGTGACTAAGTGCACTTGTCATGGACATAACCTTTGGGTTCAGTATCACAAACGTGAACCAACAGGGTTTTACCTGCTATAATATCCAGGTAGTGCAAACCCCAGGGCTACAAATATGTTCAGGAAAAACTCAGGTGAACACGACAACTTCATGTCGAGGAATTTTGTAAGCCCATTCCTGTAAACCCTCATGCTTGTCTGAATGTGCATTTCATGCAACTTCCACCCATAACACATCTGGTCCAGTGTGATTCTTATACCGAATCACACACCCAGCAAGAGCGGCTGTTAAGAATATGTGTTTTGTTTTCCTAATGTACTTCAATGTCAAATAATCACCAACAACCAAAGATGCAGCATGTAGCAAAAAAAAAAAAAAAAGTTCTCTCATGTAGGATTTGGTCAGACAGTTGCAATGTATTTCCAATGCTTTAGCTTGAAAGATTTGAATGGTAATTACATTTTTTTTGCAATTGTACAAGTCTACTGATTTTGCCCAAATATTGATGGCGCTCCATAATCATTAATTATCATTATCTTAATTATAAAGTTATGAATGATTATGAGTGGTGAACCCATACACAAATTTGTGCTTTGTCTTCAGATCTTAATCTTACTTCAGCCTCATAGTTTAGATGTTTAATTTTAGTGTTGCTCTTCCCTGACTGATACACAATTGCCTCTAATGACACAAATTTTTATTATGGTGGTTGTCCAATATCATTAAGCACTAAGGTCTTGGCCACTTTGTAAAGTCATCGTATGCCTATGCCATTGTGCAATAATGTTAAATGGAACTGTAATTTGACATTTCCATTTTGCACATTTATGGAGTGCCCAGTGGGCCAAATTCTCCTCTAAGACCTTATGAGAAAGTCTGCGATGACACACAGTCTTTTTTGAACTCTTTCTGAATTAGGATCCATGGTCTAAAAAGGGATAGTTTCCTGAAGGAAGAATGCATTGGGCACCATGGGAACAGACTGCAGTTGTAAAAATACCAGGGTCTAAGATGATGACAAAATAGATAAACAGGGAATAAGCCAAGGCAGATATTTGGGGTGAAGGGGGAGGGATGCCATGTTTGACTTGAATATAAATAAGCATAGAACATTTTTGGCTGGAGATATGTTCTCTCATATTTACTAAAATAGATCAGTTGTTGAAAACTTAATGATTTCAAAATCCTTTTTTGTCAGATTCCATTTACAGACATGCATGGATTCTGAGCTTTGTGCTCACAATCATAGTCTAATAATTATCTCACAGTAAGGAATAAAATCACCTTTACAAAGAAAGAAGGTTTCCTTTCCCTGTCACCAGTAATGGTGATATATACAAAAGATTTTTATGTCTAGGCATTTTACTTGACCTTGGCATTGTATTGGGACAGCCTTACACTGGGTCAGTGGACACAAGCAAACTCAGTTTGACACTTCCAGTTGCTGAGCCTAAAGGCACACACTGAAAGGAGCTGTGAAGATGTTCCCTTGGTTTTAGCCTCTACTCTCCTTTTTTTGTTGTCTGCCATTGAACTCAGTAGACATAAACTTAAATAAACTCAGTAAGAAGCCATAAAACAACAGTAAGCTTTGGTGTCTCAAGGCAAAAATGAAGAATCAACACAAGAAGCAGACAGTGCAGTTTCTTCTATTTCCTTGTTTGCCTTTGTATTCATATTTTTCTGAACATTTTTAACCATTTTGGAATGGAATGGACATTTATCTCCATAAGTGGCTGGAAGCCCCAGCTCTAGTTTGCTTTTTGACACACTTGTTTTATCCAAAAAGACTAATCCAGGTCTCTGCACAACATTAATTGATACAGAGGTGTGTCACTTAAGTTTCCTGTAACTCCAGTAAGGCAGAAAAGAATGGATTTTGTTTGCTAAGAATGGGATTAAATATCTGAAGCATCCATCTTTATTCAACCTTACCCAATCTTTCAGATCAATTGTAAAGATATTAATACATTTTTATGTGTAGAGCACTATTAATACTACACAATATGTTCTGAGTTTCTCACAAGATGTATACAATGATCTCCTCCTATCAACTCATTCTTCCTCTTAGATTTAAATGCTGCACTTGATACAGTAGATTGTTTCCTGTCATTTTGCAATTGGTATAATTTATACTGCTCTTGCATAGTTTCCTGGTTTACAAATTTCCAGTTTAACAAAATTCTTTCAATTTGTTGTCCTAGGAAAACATGAATCTGCCATTGTTATTATGCAAGGTGTCCTCCAGGGATCCATCCTTGGGCCTCTCCTATAATCTATATGCAGCCTCTTGTTGATTTCATGACATGTTCTTAAAATTCCACTGTTATGCAAACAAAACTTGAATTTATTTTAACAAAAAAAAACTACAATTACTCTTCCACCCCTACACTAATATTCTGTATTCATGACAAGCACCGGATGCATTTTAACATCTTGACACTGAGTCCCAATAAAACTGACTTTACTAATTTATCATATCTCCATAATAACAAGACTTGCAGATTTTGTAGATGGAGTGCATGTTAAGCAACTATCAATACTTTGCAATTTGAGTGTAATTTTATCCCACTCTCTCATTTGAAAACCACATTAGGTACCTGATAAGGGTGTGTGTTTCCATTTCTATAATGTGGCATACCTTTGCCCCTTGCTTAGCAGAACTGATGGTGAAACCCTTATCTATGATTACATATTTTCCTACCTTGACTATTGTAATTCACTCTTTAATGACCTTCCTGAAAAAAACCTTACATATATTCAGAAGTCACCAGCAAGAATTTTCTCTCACACTAAACATCTGCTCACATCTGTCTTTTTTTCATTTTAAACTTCTCTTGCTTATGTAAATTATTTAACTCTATCCTACTTACCTGAGATTCTCCAGCCCTACAGTCCTTGCACATTAAGGTCATGTGTCACTGGACTCCTAGCTGTACCAAAATTCAGACTAGTCACTACTGGTTGCAGATCCTTTAGTATTATGGCTCCCAAGTTTACTTACATATTTTGACTTGTACCTTGGGTATGTGAAAGGTGCTGTATAAATGTACCTAATTATTATTATTATTATTATTATTATTATTATTATTATTATTATTATTATTATTATTATTACTGCTATGTATTAACAAGGAAGAACAGTGGAAAAATGAACATTAAACATTTAAAGTCACTGTATCATGTAGCTTTGGAGTTATCTTACACACCACAGACTCCAAGTAAAGACATGAATGTAAGTTAGTAGTATAGAAATATAGTCATTCTGCTATCTAGTCATCAGAGCACTTTCATTACAGAATATATTTCATACCGTGTGTCAGTGGTGTACCCTAGTGGTCAAAAATGTTTTTTTTCATCCATATAAATAGCTATACATAAAGATTTAAATATTTGTTGTCATGTAATACATATAACTCAAATGAACAGGACTGTCTGCCTAGTGGTATAGTTTTGGACATTGCATTTGATATAGTCTCCCAGAATTAATTGTTTCAATACAGGCATAATATCACAAATGTGACTGGGAATTTCATTGAGGGATTTTTGTTGATTCCTTTACAATACATTAAGGATTTACATTTAGGCAGAGCTCCTTATACTATTTTCCTAATGACCAGTGTTTTGTTGTCTGAGACACAGGCAACGTTATATGTGGCCTTGTGTGTACTTTTTAGCAGTGGTTTAACAGTTGTCAAACACGTTATCCATGGTATACTTTTGCTTTAAAACTTACATTGATGTACTCAGTTAAATGACTTGAAAATTATTTTTAAAAAAGTATATCTAAGTCTTTGATAAAATGTTTTCATAAGTAGCTGTGGCATGAGATGTCAGGCTTGATGTATTCTGCTTTGGGTGTTCCATCTTTTTTTGTATTTGTATAATCAAGAAAATTATTATTTATTTTGAAATTAATTGTTCCACATAGAGTTTTCCTAATAAGCAACTTCTGTTACCCATCTTGGCTCAGTTGTTTCTACAGGTGGTGCAGTGGAGTACCAGTTGAATAACAACTAGTCTATTCTGTTGATGTATGCTTTTCTTTAATTAACGTGTGGGTGTCTATACTTCAAGTGTCTGAAGATTTGCTATGGATCTTCCCTTGAAAGAGATCTGAAGCTTACTTTTAGAAGCAGTTTAGGGTGTAGGGGAAATAAGGTAAATGCCAACTTCAAACTACACATGGTGGCAGCTATTAATCCTTGATTAATTTCTTTAATTTCTTTCAGCTGCCCTTTATTGTCAGTGTTTCTCTAAAATAACTAATGTAGTAGCAAACATATGCAGCACAGTAGATACCATCATGAAAAGATTGTGCGCTTGTTGAATGGGCCAGCTCTCTGTTAAAAATAGGACATGATGTCAGTAGTTTTGATTCAGCAGTTGAAAGTTGTTGTTTTTTTATCATTATGGTGTTCTTTCTGTCCTCAGGGACTGTTATCATCAACTCATTTGAGAATTTCCAAATG
The DNA here is from genome assembly GCF_041902795.1 of Electrophorus electricus. NCBI lineage: Eukaryota > Metazoa > Chordata > Actinopteri > Gymnotiformes > Gymnotidae > Electrophorus > Electrophorus electricus. The sequence continues at coordinate 13,702,787 of NC_137514.1, read as the reverse complement.
TTAAGTGCACCAGTGTCTGTTTTCAAGATAATCCAGAGTATAATTCACATGGTTGTTATTGGACTGACAAATCCTTCCAACCAAGAGAGCATAGCAAGCTGTAGCAAGCTGTACTCTTAGTTACTGTCTAACCCCTAACCCTTAACCGATCTGTGGTTAAGATAACCATCATACATTTTCAAACCCTAACCCTAATACAGCCACAAATGGCAACAGCATCACTGCAGACTGAAATTTAGGAAAGTTAAAAACAGAAAAGTCTATGACCTTTGAGAAATCAGGTTATG